>NC_069502.1:991609038-991644038 GCF_027579735.1 Bombina bombina
AAGTCCCTAAAGTTGATGGCACTATTTCTACTCTTGCCAAGCATACTACTATTCCTATAGAAGATAGTACTTCTTTTAAAGATCCCTTAGATAGGAGGAAGATTGAATCTTATCTTAGGAAGGCATATTTACATACTGGCTATATTCTTAGACCTGATGTGGCTGCTGCTTCAACTTTTTGGTTGGACAATTAAGCAGAGCAGCTATTGGATCCTGATTTGTCTAACATTGTTGTTTTACTTCAACATGCTAATCATTTCATTTGTGATGCTATATTTGATATTATTAAGATTGATATTAAATCTATGTCTTTAGCTATTCTATCTAGAAGAGCTTTAATGCTCAAATCATGGAATGCAGATATGGTGTCTAAATCTAGATTACTATCACTATCTTTTCAAGGTAATAATTTATTTGGTTCTCAATTGGATTCTATTATCTCCACTATCACTGGGGGTAAGGACATTTTTCTGCCCCAAGATAAGGAATCTAAGGGTAAATTTAAAGCTCCCAATCGTTTTTGTTCCTTTAGTCAGTCTAAGGAACAAAAAAACACTCCTTCCCCTAAGGCATTTGGTTCCAATTGGAGACCATCCACAAATTGGAATAAGTCCAAGCCTAATAAGAAACCAAATACAGTCCCTAAGACTGCATGAAGGTGCAGCCCTCAATCCAGTTCAACTGGTGGGTGGCAGACCAAAATTATTTCAAGACATTTGGGCAGATTCTGTCCAAAATCAGTGGATTCAGGATATTGTTTCTCAGGGGTATCAAATAGGTTTCAGAATAAGACCTCCCATGGGAAGATTCTTTCTTTCCCATGTTCCAACAAACCTTGTGAATGCTCAGGCTTTTCTGACATTTGTTTTACATCTAGAGCTTTCAGGGGTGGTTGTTCCAGTTCCTCAACAGGAACAGGGTTTGGGTTTTTAGTCAAATCTGTGCATTTTTCAAAGAAGGAAGATTCCTTCAGACCAATTCTGGATCTGAAAACTCATTTTCTAAGAGTCCCAACTTTCAAGATGGTGACTATAAGGACTATTCTACCTTTTGTTCAGCAAGGTCATTTCATGTCCACAATAGACTTACAGGACGCTTATCTTCATACTCCGATTCACCCAGACCACTATCGTTTTCTGAGATTCTTTTTTCTAGACAAGCATTACCAATTTGTCGCTCTTCCATTTGGTCTAGCGACAGCTCCGAGAATCTTTTCAAAGGTTCTTGGTGCCCTTCTATCTGTAATCAGAAAGCAGGGTATTGCGGTGTTTCCTTATTTGGACGATATCTTGGTACTAGCTCAATCTTTTCATTTAGCAAAATCTCACACGAAACAACTTGTGTCGTTTCTTCAAAGACATGGTTGGAGGATCAATTTACAAAAGAGTTTCTTGATTCCTCAGACAAAGGTCACCTTTTTAGGTTTCCAGATCGATTTAGTGTCCATGACTCTTTCTTTGACAGAAAAGAGACGAATGAAGTTGGTGTTAGCTTGTCTAAACCTTCAGTCTCTATCATTCCCTTCAGTGGCTATGTGCATGGAAGTTTTAGGTCTCATGATTGCAGCATTGCTCATTTTCATATGAGACCTCTTCAGCTTTGCATGTTGCACCAATGGTGCAGGGATTATACTCCGATATCACAGTTGATATACTTAAGTCACAACATTCGGCAATCTCTGTCTTGGTGGTTAAACCATCACCTTATTGTTCAAGGGGCCTCCTTTATTCGTAAGATTACCAATCAATATTTTAGAACTCCGTGCTATTTTCAGAGCTCTTCAGGCTTGGCCTCTATTGAAGAGAAAACTTTATATTCAATTCCAGAACGACAATATCACTACAGTGGCATATGTCAATCATCAAGGAGGGACTCTCAGTCCTTCAGCAATAAACGAAGTATCTCTGATACTTTCTTGGGCGGAATCCAACTCTTGTCAAATTTCTGCAATTCAAATTCCAGGGCTAGACAATTGGGAACCGGATTATCTCAGTCGTCAGATTTACATCCGGGAGAGTGTTCTCTCCATCCAGATGTTTTTTCAATTGGTACAGATGTGGGGTCCCCCAGAAATAGATTTGATGGCCTCGCATCTGAACAAGAAGCTTTCAAGATATCTTTCCAGGTACAAGGATCCTCAGGTGGAGATGGTAAATTCTCTAGCAGTTCCTTGGTTTTACCAACCTGCTTACATTTTTCCGCCTTTGGTTCTTCTTTCAAAGGTGATATCCAAGATCATAATGGAACAATCTTATGTGTTTCTGATAGCTCCAGCTTGGCCTCTCAGGTTTTGGTATGCAGACCTTGTCAAGATGTCCAGTTGCCAACCTTGGCCACTTCCTTTAAGGCCAGACCTTCTGTCTCAAGAGCCGTTTTTCCATCAGGATCTAAAATCTCTAAATTTGATGGCATGGAAATTGAACGCTTAGTGCTTAGTCATAGAGGTTTTTCTGACTCAGTGATTAGCACTATGATACAGGCTTGTAAGTCTGTTTCCAGGAAAATGTATCATCGGGTTTGGAAAACCTATATTTCTTGGTGTTCCTCTCATAATTATTCTTGGCATTCTTTCAGAATCCCTAGGATTTTACAGTTTCTTCAGGAGGGTTTGGATAAGGGTTTGTCTGCAAATACTTTGAAAGGACACATTTCTGCTCTTTCTGTCTTATTTCATAGAAAGATTGCTAAACTTCCTGATATTCACTGTTTTGTTCAGGCTTTGATTCGTATTAAACCTGTTTTTACATCCATTTCTCCTCCTTGGAGTTTGGAAAAACTTGGTTTTGAAAAATTTGCATGCTCCTCCCTTTTTGAGCCTATGCATTCTTTGGATATTAAATTACTTTTTTGGAAAGTGTTATTTCTTTTGGCTATCTTTTCTGTTAGATGAGTTTCTGAGTTGTTTGCTCTCTCTTGTGAGTCTCCTTATCTGATTTTCCATCAACGTAAAGGACTTCATTTACATTTTTGCCTAAAGTTGTGAATTCTAACAACATTAATAGGGAAATTGTTGTTCCTTCTTAATGTCGTAATCCTAAGAATACTCTTGAAAGGTCTTTACATTCTTTGGATGTGGTAAGAGCTTTGAAATATTATGTTGAGGCTACTAAAGATTTCAGAAAGTCTTCTAGTCTTTGTTATTTTTTTCTGGCTCTAGGAAATGTCAGAAAGCCTCTGCCATTTCTTTGGCATCTTGGTTTAAACTTTTGATTCAAAAAGCTTATTTGGAGGCGGGGCAGTCTCCGCCTCAGAGAATTACAGCTCATTCTACTAGATCAGTTGCCACTTCTTGGGCTTTTAAGAATGAAGCTTCAGTTGATCAAATTTGCAAAGCAGCAACTTGGTCTTCTTTATATACTTTTAATAAATTTTATCATTTTGATGTGTTTGCTTCTTCGGATGCAGCCTTTGGTAGAAAGGTTCCTCAGGCAGTTTTCTCAGTTTGATTCTGTTTTTCTGACATTTTTAAGAAAACTTTAATTATTTTTTTGGATTTAATTTCTCAGCTGAATTAGCTGTTTTTATTTTTTTTTAAAATAATTTTTTTTATTGAAGTTTAAGCATATATCATCTAAACAAACACTCGCCTTAAGGCAAAAGTTACAACAGAGAGAATAATACATTGTCTATACAAAGGCATAATTGGGAAAACAATATGCACATACAGCAAAATAAAATACATTTCAAATCTGGTTATGAAGATAGACAATATCTTAGGCGAGATAAAATAGAACTTCTTTTTATATTATCAGCGTATGAACTCCACATTCTAGTGAAATATTACCTAAAACCAAAATATCAGCCTGTGGAGGGTTAACATAAGTACCAGCCACTCTTGGGCCGTGATATATAGGGGGGAGGGGGATATTCAGCGGGTAAGCACCGCTATATGCATAGGAAAAGGGGTGGGGGGGCGGAGCCATATATAAGTGTATGATTGTGAGAGTCATATATAAATACTCCGTCGATGTATGCCACAATTAAAAGCACTCATATGAGTATGTTATCATTGCTTCAGCATAGAGTGTTTTTGGACCTGTTTATAAACTAGCTAAATTGTCAAACACCCGGTCATTTGGAGTCTAAGACATAAAAATGAACGTATCACGTATATAGTATAACCTATACACTCCTCAACGGGGGTAGTTAGGGTTATAACGATTGGACATTTAAACTAAATTGTTTAACACCTAGACATCTAAAGTAGTAAGCAGCTTAGTCATATATTCAATAATGTGATATAGCCGGTATACTAAATATAACTAATAACAGGGTGGGTTAATATTAAACCAAACTCTCTGCTGAGCTAGTGAGGGAAGAAAAGTCTCCCATATAGCAGAGCATTATAACAAACAAAACCTCAGTCTGAAGTATTCAAATTTATGGGCCCTCATTAGGTTATAGTAGGTCAGACTGAGAGAAAGAAGGGGAAAAGTTTCCTAGTAATAGCAAGGCATTAGCAGAAGATCAGTATTGTAAAGCTTCAAGTATTTGTGGGTATTGCAGGTATATATATTAGTAAAAATACAGACAGTCCCACCAAGTCTAGGGAGTCCCCTTGCACAAATAACAATGTATAAAAACAATATAAGTAAATGTATGAGCATGTTATTTCTGCTTCAGCACGGGGTGTCTATAAACCTGAATATAAACATATAAACTAGTTAGATTGTCAAAGACGTGGTCACGACTAAGACATGCATATGAGTACATCACTTATATAAAGAGCATAGTGAGTAGTAATTTGTAACAAAAGCTAAGGGTAGCCTTTAAAAGAGCATATGCATGTAGATCAAGTGCCAAGGGCATCTAAAGGGCTATTATAAACATCTATGCTAAAAATATAAATTTTTAAATGTAGGCAGAATGGAATATAGAATAATTACTTTTAGACCAAGGGGAGCCTAATTGGATATATCTTAGATGTATAGTTAGATATTATACATAGTAAATGGAGTCTTGTGCTCAGCAATTTGGGAGTGAAGTACCACCTATAGGCATACTCCAGAACAGCAAGACACATAGCTTATGGCCAGAGAAAACCACTGGGATAGAAGTTAGCTAAACTTAAAACACAAAACAGATTAACTTACATGTAAAGGGGAACAGAAGTTTGTCCCAATGTGAGAATATGCAATAAAACAGTGTAAGAGGATAGCAGTCCTTCAGGCTCAATACATTTTCTAGGGTTTCTAGACACTACCTGAGTTGTATAGAACAAGTCAATAAAAGCTAGCAATGTAGGCTAACTACAGGGAATCATAGATATCAGCCTCAATAGTTTTACAGACCCTATATCTTTTTTATGTGTAATGTAACAGGTAATTATCTAAGTGCCTATTAGTTCTAGAAGGGGATCATTAAATAGAGTATTCACATTTTTAAATTAGTAATAAAATAGTAATATTGTCTCAGATACCACACATGAGACAAAAGGATAAGATGTAATACTCTATTATCTATAAGTTGGACACCATTCAGTATTATATACTTAAGAAGACTACTATGCCTATGTGATTATGTTGTTTTCTATATTTTCACATACATAAGATGACTTGAAGGGTTTAGTGTCTAAGCGCAAATTTTCCAGCTCGCACTGGTATAGTGCAACATATCAAGGAGAAGTGTCTCTGCAATAATAGTTATAGGAATTGTCTCTATGTAGATAGGAGATCTTAACAAGCCCTGGACCAGGGAGAAGTGCATAACCATGAGGGTATACTTATAAAAGTCCTATAGGGCAGTACAGATCTTCCACATATGAAGGGTATTATCCTGAGTCTATCCAATGCCCATTCTGTGGGAGCCGATTTTTAAGAGTTTGAGAGTTCCTGAGGGTTCCTTATCTGCATGCAGGCGAGCACAAGCCTGTATCATGCCTCCGCTAGCACGATCTGTGAGGTGCAGGGCATCTACCATCTGGGTCGGCATTAACAGCATCTCATAAGGCAGCTGCGCAAATAACACCATTTCACATGTGCTGACTAGGAGACTGTTATCGGGTGCGTTATGGATGTAAACCCAGGCGTCTGAAAAGTCCAGCGGTATGTACTGTTGTTGTAAAAGAATCTTTAGCAATAGCTCGGTGCTCAGTGTTCTAATAGGCAGGATTTTCGGGCTTGAAGGAGAACTACTGGGTAACTTACAATCCATCTTGTCAATGAGGATAGGGGTTAAGGTTTTCAGGTAGTTTGTCCGGCTCTTTCCCTTGATCTGTATCTGAGGTGCCTCGTGTCTGCTCTCACTGCGTAGTTCAGCCAGAGGCCGGTCTGACACTATAGAGGTGTGCGCTGAAGCTGTAATGTTGTCGGGAAGAAACGGAGCTCTACATGCCAGCGCCATGTCTCCCATATCTGCTGCGCAAATACTCGGCTGAGGGGAAGGGTAAGGCACTGCAATTGCGCCATCTTGAAGTAACTCGGTCTGTGCGCCCTCAAGCCTCTCACCAGTTAGTAAGTTGTCAGAGAAACTCTCATAGTCGATCGTAGCGTGATAGAAATATCCACAAAACAGCTTTCCATCTGCTGCTCTAAGTTTTTCAGTAGAGTATGCAAAAGCATGTTATTCTCCATGTTACAAGAAGCTTTAGGGTACTGCTAGAGTCGGAAGTAGAGATAGTAGGCCCTCACACCTTCCACCAGTATAAAGTGTAAAATATCCAAATAGATGCAGAAATCGGCTTAGGTAGCATATCCGTTGCTGACAGGCTGATTAATAGGAGCTCATATATATATTTATGTCAATCTTTAATTAGAATATAAGCTTTTTTCCTGAATTGAGGCCCAGGAGCTCAAGCAATGTACATCTGCTTACTCCGGTCGTTGGCTCCGCCCCCCAGCTGTTTTTATTTTATCCCTCCATCTTTAGTGACTTGTGGACTTCAACATCTTGGGTATTATATCCCATACGTCACTAGCTCATGGACTCTTGCCACTTACATGAAAGAAAACATAATTTATGTAAGAACTTACCTGATAAATTCATTTCTTTCATAGTGGCAAGAGTCCATGAGACCCACCCTTTTTTGTGTTTATGATTTTTTGTATAAAGCACATTATTTTATTTCTTTTTGTATGCTTTTTACTCCATTTTTACACCTCACTTCTTGGCTATACGTTAAACTGAAGTATGAGTGAGGTGGAAGGTGTATTTATAGGCATTTTGAGGTTTAGGAAACTTTGCCCCCTCCAGGTAGGAATGTATCCCTTACATCACTAGCTCATGCACTCTTGCCACTATGAAAGAAATTAATTTATCAGGTAAGTTCTTACATAAATTATGATAGATATATATATATATATATATATATATATATATATATATATATATATATATATATATATATATATATATACACACACAGTGTGTGGCTGTGTACAGAGGCTATAAATATCATGTCACTTTTAAAGTGGTTTAGTTTCACATGGCCAGTTATATTAGATAAAAACAATTCTAGTTCAGAAAAGCTTTGTGTAACCGTGAAATGGTTTAAGCTACAGCCTGCTATGTATTAATTGGCATTCAAGAAAAGGTTACTTGTGACAGTCAATAAATTCTAAATCCCAGTAGGCTTGAATGCTTGCTGTGGCTTTTCTATGGATTTCATTCTGGGTTTAATATTTAAGTAATTATAATATACTATTTAAATTGTTAAAATGTGTTTAAGAGCTGAAGATGGGCAGAAGAACCCAGAATATACTGTACTGAAATGTGAATATTTTTTTTTTTTAGAGAATTTGATATGTTGATTTCTCTTCCCCTCTTAAGCATCTTTTTAAATTTAAATGTTATGTGATAATTACTTAAATATTAAACAAGTAATGAAATCCACATAAAGGGCTAGCTTACAAGTGGCACTCTAACTGTTGCACGTAAGCGATACGATAGTAACGCACTTATTACAAGTTTAAGGTAAACCCGTTTGCTCAAGCGCAATTGAATTTTGAGCCATGTGTGTATGTGTGTATATATGTATATGTGTGTATATATGTATGTATATATATATATATATAATATTTTTTTTATTTATTTATAAAATATTTTACCAGGAAGGATACATTGAGATTTCTCTCGTTTTCAAATATGTATTATACTATGTAGTATATATACATATTAGACATGTAGACATGTATATCTATGTATCTCAATGCTAAAGCCCTTTGTATGCTTTTTTTTTTTCTAACACCTGAGATGTTTTTTTTTTTATTAATTTAAATGGTGTTATTATGAGTGCAACTGTACTTTGTAATATATTTTTGGTGTGTTTTAGTTTTGCGAAACATTTACCCAGAGCTCTGAGGTCACGCTAACCCAACACACGTTAATTTCAATTGCACTCAAGCAATCTCATTAACTTTCAACTTGTAATACAAGCAAGAAACCTAATGCACACAAATAGCTGTGGTAAACCCTTGTCGATCATGCTGATTGTTAAGGTGCCACTCGTAGTCTGGCCCTTTACCAATTATGAATAATAGAAAAATTTAAAATTAAATTAAGCACACACAAGATTTGTTTTTAAAATGTATTTACATTTCTCTACATGAGAAAATTGGGTGTAAGAATATTTCAGGTAACTCTCCAGTCTAACTAGAATCGGAATTCAGTGATAACCTTTGTGGTGCTCGTGGCTGCTTGGGTACATAAGTTAGTCTGTATGACCTGCTAAGCTAAGGTTTATGCTGCTGAGGAAAAGCTCTGACTTCAGTTACATCAAAAACTT
The DNA here is from genome assembly GCF_027579735.1 of Bombina bombina. Taxonomy (NCBI): domain Eukaryota; kingdom Metazoa; phylum Chordata; class Amphibia; order Anura; family Bombinatoridae; genus Bombina; species Bombina bombina. The sequence continues at coordinate 991,617,761 of NC_069502.1, forward strand.
TAAACAGATAGAAATATCAAGTCTTTGTATTGTTAGATGTTCTTAAAGTTAAATATATAAACTCTTATGGTCCCATGTGGTGATGTTTCTTAACTTACCTGATACAAGGAGCAGACACTGAAGTACATATAGGGTGATAAACACCAAAGCAAATCTCTGAAACATCCTGTGCAGTGAATGGGCTGAGCAAAATATCTGTTTATGGCTTGAGCCACAGTAAACGCTGCTTTCTTCCAAGTAGTAAGAAGCAAAATTATCAACTAGTGTGTATTGTGTTACTGTAAAAATGGACTCATTGAGAAGTCATTATGATGTCATTGTAGTAACATTGAAATGAGCGATTGTTTACTGTGACAATGATGTCATAATACAGCTCAGAACCTGTATGAAATATCTTGAGACATTTTCCTTAATGGTTTATTTAGGAGATGTACAACATGCTGTGCACATATTTCAATGATAATTAAGTTACTAATAACACACTTTTTAAACTAAATCATAAAATTAATGTTTCTACATAACTCATACTGCTTTACACTTGTTCAGCTGCTTATTACAAGGTAGCATATAGAATCTGATCTATTTACCAACCCCATGATTTTTTTTTTATTATTGAGGTTTATGTTAATAAATATAGAGCCTGCTTGAGCGTTAACTCTGCTAGAAGTTGGCACGCTTCAGGTAGCACTCATATTACAAGTTGAAAGTAAACTATATTCGCTCACTCGCTAACCCAAGACGAAATTAGAATAATGCAAATGCATTAAATTATTCCCCCCTAGAAGTCAATGGAGCAAAAAAGTGGAAAAAAAACACCCTACTCACACGCAAACCCGATTGCATATTCTCAAGTGCACTAACCAGACATGAAAATATGAATATTTCACATTTCAATCTTCTTCACGTACAGGAATATGGTCTATTTATTCATAAATACATATTTCTATATATATCCAATGTTTTTTCACAAATATATATATATAAATTCCAGGCAGAGTATGGCACTCACAAATCTTTGACCGGGGTGCTGCAGCAGGCAAAGCATACAAAACAAAAAGAAGCAGGCACTCACCGGTATTTAAATAAAGGATATCTTTTTTTTTTTTTTTTTTTTTTTTAATAACTTTTTATTGGTTTACAAGAAAGATAGTGACAATTCAACATAAACAATGGAGCATGCCCATACAGGTTATAAAAAAATATATATAAACGAGGCATTCACATCTTGGATCAAGTGTCTAACATCAGAACTTAAAGTTTGAGAAAAACTAGTATGCTGCAGTGTATGAGTTCGTAATCCCTAGGGGATCCAGAAACTTGAAGCAGTCCTAGGTCTATCTAGCTTACCCCAGGGGATTGTTGCAGCAGTGCCTCTTAGTAGCTCATAGTGGGTGATCGTTATCAAACAAATTCAGATTCAAGTAAACAATGTTGAACTTAAACTCCAAAAAAAAAGGAAAAAGAGAAAGAAAAGAAACTAAAAAGAAGAGAGCAGGAAAAAGAGGGAGAAAAAGAGAGGGAAGGGAGGGAGGGGAGGTAGGGCGAGGAAGAGACCTTTTATAGCCACAATTGGGTGCAATCGTTATATACTATGTATGTGGATGTGTTATGGTGTCCCAGTAGAACCTCAGGTCTGCATAGAATGCAGACTTATTTCTCTTATAGTATCCATATTCTTCACAGGAAAGCATCTCATCTGTCTTTTTTAGCCAATTTTCTAGGGATGGGGTGATGGGGGATTTCCAGTGAAGGGCAATAAGGGAAAGGATATCTTTTAATCCCACAAGGTGTGACGTTTCGGAGTATTACCTTCCTCCTCAGACATCTCAGGAAGGAGGTAATACTCCGAAATATCACACCTATACTATACAGTGTGTCTATTTCTATGGACTGAGCGCCTGCACCTGCGGATTTGCACAGAAAGGGAGTGCAGTGGTTTGAGATTATATATATATATATATATATATATATATATATATATATATATATATATATATATATATATATATATATATATATATATATATATATATATATATATATATATATATATATATATATATATATATACACACACACACACCTGTGCAAAAGTCTTAGGCCACCATTAGATTTGTTGTTTTAGCAAAATTTTAATGACTATCCTTATTTATTTTTTGTTTCTTTATTAGGATACAAACAGAAAATATAGGAAATATCTACAAAAAAAAAATTAAAAAAATTTCAGAACAAAATGGCTTCTTCAGGCAAAAGTGTGACCTCCCTTCGCACTAAGCACATCTTTTGGGTAGACTGTCCGGAAGTTTTCATAAGTAATCTTCTGGTATATTATACCAGGCTTCTTTCAGCACTTCCCAGAGTTCTTCTTTAGATTTAGGTTGTCTTTTATTTCATTCTCTGTCCAGGTGATCCCGTACTGCCTCTATAATATTCAGGTCTGGACTCTGTGGAGGCCAGTCCATGACTGTCAGTGTTTTATCAGCTGTTTTTCTTGCCAAGTATGATTTAACAGCATCAGCAGTGTGCTTGGGATAATTTTCATGCTGAAAAATAAAACCACTCCCAAACAGGCACTTTCCATAAGGAATGGCATGATGAATCAAAACCTGTCTGTACTTTTCAGCATTCATGATCCCTTTAATTCGGACAATATCGTCAACACCACTGGAAGAAATGCAACCCCAAACGAAGACAGACCCTCTACCATGTTTCACTGAAGGCTGCAAGTACTCATTCTTCCATTTCTCTCCAACACTTCTTCCCACATATTGTGGACAATGGACCCTAAAATTTCAAACTTGGATTCATCACTCCATAATACTATTTTCCACTGATCTTCTTTACAATCTTTGTGAGCTTTAGCATATCTTAGCCTTTTTACCCTGTTCCCCTTTTGAAAAAGTGGGTTGGCTGTTACCCTTCTACAAAGAACATTCCTGATCAAGCTTCTTCAGACTGTAGAAGGGTCAACTTGGCATCCCGATGAAGCTGCCAGGTGCTGATCCAGGTCTTGCTGGACTTGTGGTCTCTTAAATAAAAAAACTCTTTAGATTTTGAAAGTTTTCTTGGTCTTCCAGTGCTTTTTTGACCTTGACATCTCCTGATTCTTTAAATTTTAAAATGGCTTGCATACCACATCTTGAGTATCCAGTTTGTTTGCCGATTTCCATTTGAGAGTGGCCTTTGCTTATCCAATACTATGATTTTATGTCTGCCAAATTCTGTGATCTTTGGCATTTTGAATGTAATTATGTAATTGAAAGTTGGTCTTAATAGCAAGCTTCAAATGAATTAAACTCATACCAAAGGTGTATGTAATGCTCAAGCATTGTGAAAAAGAAACAACTAATGGCACTACAGCTTTAATAGGTATGGAAATACCCTTATATACTTATATATTTACAAATTCAAAATATATTTTTGTAATATAGTAATAGGTTCCAAGTGCTATGTACTGATTCAAATATGAACTGGGTTATCAGTACAAGACTGATCTCAATGTACGTATATTAGCACTCAATTTCTCTAAAGGCTTAAACTCAAACAATGTTACAAAAATGGAGATAGGTTAAAATGTAACTTTTATTGTGTCAATTAAAACAATAGAAAAATTAAAACCATAAAGCAACTAAGCTGGAACATTAAAGTGAATGTAAATTTTGATGCTAAAGTGCCCGTTTTTTAAAAATTTGATTAAAACCAGGGGCACTTTAATTCATCATAATTTACATTTCACTCCTGTTGTGAAAAAAATCTTATCTTTTTAATCTTGACAGCAGCTCCAGCTTCCTCCACCCATAGCAAAGCCTCTTCCTGGGTCTAAAATGAGGAATCTGACTTCCTCCAATCACGGCATTGAATCGGACACTGATTCCCCCGGGGGGAAGCCGTGATTGGAGGATGACCTATCCATCATTTCTGACATCAGAAATGGCTTGCGACGACCGGAGGTAAGTGTTTTTTCACAACACGAGTGAAATGTAAGTTTTGATGAATTAAAGTTCCCCTGTTTTTAATCGAATTTTTAAAAACCGGGCACTTTAGCATCAAAATTTATATTCACTTTAATTGAAAGTATTTGGACAAGGGGAGGGTGGAAAAGGATTATTCCTTTTGGACAGGCCTAGGATGGATGTAGATTGTAATCCATGCTCTTTCTAGCTATATTCAAATTGGCTCACATTACTGCTAATATTAGCTTGCAAGGAGTAACACACTGCCGTTTATAAGGGACACCATAATAGCCAGTGATTTACTTATTATAAATCAAAGGATGGATTTTATCCGTCAGTAATGAGTAAAGTATTGTCAGTATTTGACTTACAGTTTAACACAGCTATCAAATTTAAAGTCTAAAGTTATTTTTGACTTGTATTGCTGTTAATGTTCGCTATCAAAAGACAATACAATGCCGTGCTCGATGATTCAACTTATATCAGTGATTTGCTCATTCTAAATCATGTGTGTGATTGATATAGGTCAGTGATAAATATAGGTTGATTAATACATACACCGTAGCCTTAAGCAGCAATTTGAATATTCATATTAAAGTGAATGTCAATTTTGATGCTAAAGTGCCCGGTTTTTAAAAATTCGATTAAAAACAGGGGCACTTTAATTCATCAAAATTTACATTTCACTCCTGTTGTGAAAAAAAACTTACCTTTTAATCTTCACAGCAGCTCCAGCTTCCTCCGGTCATTGCAAGCCATTTCTGATGTCAAAAAGGATGGATAGGTCATCCTCCAATCACGGCTTCCCCCCCCGGGGGAATCAGTGTCTGATTCAACACTGTGATTGGAGGAAGCCGGATTCCTCATTTTAGACCCAGGAAGAGGCTTTGTGACGGGTGGAGGAAGCTGGAACTGCTGTGAAGATTAAAAGGTAAGTTGTTTTTTTTCACAACAGGAGTGAAATGTAAATTTTGATGAATTAAAGTGCCCCTGTTTTTAATCAAATTTTTAAAAACCGGGCACTTAAGCATCAAAATTGACATTCACTTTAAGTATGGTCATAACCTATTTGTACCTCGGTATCTGTAATTACCAAGTTAAATCAGGCACAGAAATAAATTCACTATATTAGTGAAAGTATAAGTTATTTGCTACACCATTGTTCAAATCAATTATGATGAGCAAAATATACTCTATAGTTTGAAGTAGTGCTAACGGTACGTAGTTATTACTAATTCAAATCTTAAGCCTAGCGGTTGCTTGCTATTTAAAAACACTTGGAGAGCCCATTAGTACTCCCCACCGTCCCTTGATATGTTTTGCCGCGACCAGCTTTTTCAAAGAGTGCGGTGGCGCCGCTTTAGCGGGTATTTATATGATTTCTGACTCCTCCTATCTCTTGTGATGTGTCAGATCATTGGATCATTAGGATTCTTTCTTTCAATAGCAAATCATAACCCACGTAGTAACTTATGCTACCACTCTCTTGTTTCCAATTGTCTGTATATGTTACATTGAAGTAATTAATATTATATTTTATATATACTGTGTGTGTATGTGTGTGTGTGTATGTATATATATATATATATATATATATATATCTTATCCCTACTGCTGTTACTATAACTGCACGGCTAGTGTGTTGTTCTGGTAAGTCCCTATAATTATATAATTACCATAACTGAACACAATTCAAGATATACCTATATCAATAAATTGCCATTAATACACATAATTGGAGTGAAGAATAAGAAAAGGTTTGAGAAACAGTGTATTGTTTAACTTGTGTTTACCAACATCATAATAAAAGTGTGATTTGATAGATAATAATAATGATTAATATTTGTGAACATTGTTACAGTTCTGTGAACATGTTTGAAATATAGATTGTCTCATGACTCCAGACTGTAAGTGACTTAATAGTAATAATTACTTTGAATTCATTCTAGTAATTTAGTGACTTCAGGTGATTGTGATGTTACCCAATTTTTAAAGGAAAGTGCTTATTATACTAAAAATATAATAGTGCTTGTATTAAAATCTCCTTTCTTATATTCTGGCAGTTTGTAATAGCCTATAAGTTAAATGGTAAGTGTATTTTCTGCCTTGTAGTTAAATGTCTAAAAAGTGGAATTAAATTTAAAGATTATACCAGATCTTAGGAATTATTACTATAACTCTTGTTAGTTATAGACAAGTAACTTTATACAAATATGGACAGGTATTTTCCTTATGATTGTTATTTTTATCTATTCAGTTTAAATATTTTTACCGTCATAGGAATTCATTTTAGTTTTTATACCCAGTATGTATAGTAATGGAGTTGAACCTATAAGGCTTATCATTTCTTCTTCTCATTATACATCATATTGTTCTTCCTTATTGCAATTGACGTACTGTTCTGTAATGTCATATTTCCAATTGAAACTAGAGTTTTTATAAATAAGAGAAGTAATTATGTTCATTCAACCCATTTGGTTGGACTGAATTTAATAAGTATATACATCTGCTTTAATTTTGGAGTAATATTGTCTCCATGTCGCCACCTCTTATACCCAAGCTGACTTTCTGTATATCCCGATTCCCAACATTGTAGTTCATCCACATTGGCAGAATGGTACCCGTAGAAATGGTAGGCTACTGACGTAATTGTTTTACCTTTTTCAAGGTCTTTTGCTTAATTTTTAATATTACGTATATATGCTCCTGTAGTCTGGTACACAATTTACGTGTCTTCATTCCTACATATACCTTGGGACAATTGCATCTTACTACATAAATGACACCTGTTGTATTACAGCTAATGTATGTGGGAATATTATGTATTTTCCCAAATCTGTCACAAATGGATATGGTTTTTTTCCATATGTTTACAGGCTAAACACGATCCACATGGATAAGAGCCACAAGAGGTCTTATTTGTTGTTTTTCCTCTTTTTCACATGATGACTTGGGCTTAGTAAATCCTTTAGATTTTTTGTTATTCTGTAGCTTACCACTACTGCCTATTAAATGTGTTTATGGCTCTTTTTGTAGCTTTTTTGATAAAAGTATTACTATACCCATGTTTGCCTAGTCTGGTTTTTCTAGCTTTGAATAAGCTATCTTATTAACAATTTCTTTGTGTTCTCAAGAATTCACTTGTTAGGGAGAGAGGGTGAGAGAGAGAGCGTGTGAGTGTGTGTTAGAGAGTGTGAGAAAGCGTGTAAGAGTAAGAGAAACCTTGAGATTGTCCATGCTTTTTTTATTTGTTCTCAAATCCACAGACAATTTTTTGCTGCTCTTTCTCTTCTCCATGCTCAGTGTGGCACACAAAGACACACGACGACACACAACAGAAAGGTTGAGTCAATTTTTCACCATTTTAACTGGTTGCCGGTGTGTTTTATATATTGTCAGCACCTGTTAATTGATACAGATGAGTTTAACTACAAATTACAGAAGCATCACAAACTTGGCAATAATTGTGTCCACTCCATTTTTGGAGTTTTGCATGGAATGTGTCAGATTTGGCTTTTTTTTTTCTCTCTCCACTTTTTTGTGTCATACCAATACAAACAAAAGAAATAATTATGAGAATGCCTAAACATTTGTAATTGCAACATAATATATATATATTACACAACAGAGGGTCCAGCACAAATAGGTTAACTCAGTCAATTTTCTCATTAGGTGCACGCACGTCAGAGGGTCCTGCAGCTCCTCTCATATATATTAGAAACAAACCAAAGAGGGACATCAGCACCAAATCTTCACCAAAGTGTTGTCTTTATTTAAAGTGGCATGAATACAGACAGCAGCGACGTTTCGGGTCATCCTGACCCTTAATCATGTTCTAATTGATTATGGGTCAGGTTGACCCGAAACGTCACTGCTGTCTGTATTCATGTCACTTTAAATAAAGACAACACGTTGGTAAAGATTATAATATAAACTCTCTTTGTTTCCACAGGTAGAAGAATGTATAATTTACTGCCACAAGAACATGAGTGCCATTGTCGCCACACCTTGCAACATGAACTGCATCAATGCAAATCTCCTAACACGAATTGCTGACCTTTTCACCCACAATGAGGCAGATGATGTGAAGGATAGAAAAGATAAGTTTAAAAGGTAAGAAAATGATATTTTCTAGATCAGCATCTTATAATACATTTAAAAGATATTTTCTTTAATCGTGTTTTTTTTTTTTTTTTTTTTTTATATTAAAGTCAAATAATTAAACTTATGTAATATAGACCTTAGAGAATCCTCTATAGCAGCAATGGGGGACTTATAACAAAAGTGCCCAAGGAGACATTCATAGAAATATGCTGGTAACATCATACTGTTCGGTTTCCATGAATCTATGCTATGTGTAAAAAGAGCGTGCAATTTTAAACAACTTTCTAATTTTACTTCTATTATCTAATGTGCTTCATTCTCTTGAAATCCTTTGCTGAAAAGCATATCTAGATAGGCTTAGTAGGTGATAATTGGTGGTTGCACATGGATGCCTAGTGGGATTGGCTCACCCATGTGCATTGCTATTTCTTCAACACAAGATATCAAAATAATGAAGCAAATTAGATAACAGAAGTAAATTAGAATGTTGTGTTAAATTGTATTCTCTATCTGAATCATGAAAGAAAAAAAATGGGTTTAATGTCCCTTTAACCCCTTAGTGACCAGACCATTTTTCAAATTTTTTACCCTTAAGGACCAGGGCTATTTTTACATTTCTGCGTGTTTGTGTTTAGCTGTAATTTTCCTCTTACTCATTTACTGTACCCACACATATTATATACCATTTTTAGCGCCATTAAACGGACTTTCTAAAGATACCATTATTTTCATCATATCATATAAGTTACTATAATTTTTTTTTTTTATAAAATATGATGAAAAAATGGAAAAACACTTTTTCTAACTTTGCCCCCAAAAATCTGTTACACATCTACAACCACCAAAAAAACACCCATGCTAAATAGTTTCTAAATTTTGTCCCGAGTTTAGAAATACAGAGTGTTTACATGTTCTTTGCTTTTTTTTTTTTTGCAAGTTATAGGGCAATAAGTACAAGTAGCACTTTGCTATTTCCAAACCATTAGTTTTTTTCAAAATTAGTCATAGTTGCATTGTAACACTGATATCTGCCAGGAATCCCTGAATAACCCTTCACATGTATATATTTTTTTTTAGTAGACAACACAAAGTATTGATCTAGGCCCATTTTGGTATATTTCATGCCACCATTTCACCACCAAATGTGATCAAATAAAAAAATCGTTAGCTTTAGTGTAGAGATCAGTCTCCCACCTAACACATTCCACCCACTGATCCCTCCCTGACCCACCTCAAACAGCTCTCCCCCCCCCCCCCCACACACTTCACAATTGTCACCACCATCTTAAGTACTGGCATAATGGCTGCCAGTACTAAAATAAAAAGCTTTTAAAAAAAAAAAAAAAAGTTTTATATATTGATTCTGCAGTGTTGGATCTCCCCTTAGCCCCCAACCTCCCTGATTCCCCCCCCCATACAGCTCTCTAACCCTCCGCCCACTACCTATTTGCCGCCATCTTGTGTACTAGCAGCTGTCTGCCAGCATCCAGTTTGCTAAAAAAAGTGTTTTTTTGTATAGATAAAAATTTTCTGTAGTGTAGCTGCCCCCTCTCAATACCCTACCCTCCTTCCCATACATTTTTAGAGTTATTAATGTAAATGTGATGCGTACGCCCAAACCCCCACCCCCGCGCGTCTCCGCCCCCTCACGCGCGCACTTCAGTGTGACAGGATATGGATATTATCATTGATGGGCCGCCCACCCGCCTCCCTGCTATGGCTCTCACCCACTAATGATTGTCACCATCAATGGCCGATGCAGATAGGGCCACAGAGTGGCTCTCTGCATCAGTGGCTAAAAAGAGTATTGCAGGATGCCTTAAAGGGTCACTGAACCCAAAATGTTTCTTTCGTGATTCAGATAGAGCATGCAATTTTAAGAAAATTCTACTCCTTTTATCAATTTTTCTTTGTTCTCTTGCTATCTTTATTTGAAAAGAAGACATCTAAGCTAAGGAGCCAACCAATTTTTGGTTCAGACACCTGGACAGCACATGTTTTTTGGTGGGTGAATTTATCCACCAATCCGCAAGAACAACCCATGTTGTTCACCAAAAATGGGCCGGCATCTAAACTTACATTCTTGCTTTTCAAATAAAGATACCAAGAGAATGAAAAAAATATGATAATAGGAGTAAATTAGAAAGTTGCTTAAAATTGCATGCTCTATATGAATCACTAAAGAAAAAATTTGGGTTTAGTTTCCCTTTTAACATCGAGGCATCACTGCAATACCTTGGAAGCAATTGCTTCCAGCGCTTGAAACCCCAGAGGAAGTGTCAGGCACGTCCTTGGTCCTTGACTGACACTTTGTGCTTGATTGTTAAGTGGTTAAAGGGACAGTAATGTCAAATTTTAAACTTACATGATTCAGAAAGAGCATACCATTTTAAACAACTTTCCAATTCACTTCTATTATTAATTTTGCTTAGTTTTCCTAGTATCCTTTGTTAAAGAGTTATCCTAAGTAAGCAGTAAATCGTGCACGTATCCTTAGCCATCAAGCAAGTGTTTGCAAATATGCTTAAAACATTGGTATATAAAGTAGCAGACTCTGCTGTCATAGTGTCTGTAGCATTATATGGCAGCAATATTTGTAAATATGTATACCATTGCTATAAACATTGTTGCATACACTGATGCTAGATGGCTAAAGACACATGCACGCTCCTGAGCTTACCTATGGTTACTCTTTAACAAAGGATACCAAGAGGACTAAGCAAAAGCGGCAATTGAAGTAAACTGGAAAGTTATTTAAAATGCCATGCTCTATACAATCCATATAAGTTTAATTTTGACTTTACTGTCCCTTTACTTTGTTGATTTTATATAAATATATTAACATTTTAAATATATTGCTTATTAATGCATCTAATTTACAATATAGGAGAGTCGATGGTAATCCATAGGGGGGGGGGGGGAATCACATTTAAAAAATAAAAAAAATGCTTTTAGAACTGTAGTTGGTGATCATATCTGGAGGTAGCTTTGTAGATGAGGACAGAAATGTAATATAAAGAATTATCTACAATAGTTTATTATGAATGGGCATTTGTAATTGTTAACCAATTTGCATCGACGTTCACCTATTTATCGTATGTGCTAGAAGTAGCCTCTATGACATTCTTAAATAGACATAAACCCCAAATTTCTTTCATGTAATTAGCAAGAGTCCATGAGCTAGTGACGTATGGGATATACATTCCTACCAGGAGGGGCAAAGTTTCCCAAACCTCAAAATGCCTATAAATACACCCCTCACCACACCCACAAATCAGTTTTACAAACTTTGCCTCCCATGGAGGTGGTGAAGTAAGTTTGTGCTAGATTCTACGTTGATATGCGCTCCGCAGCAGGTTGGAGCCCGGTTTTCCTCTCAGCGTGCAGTGAATGTCAGAGGGATGTGAGGAGAGTATTGCCTATTTGAATTCAATGATCTCCTTCTACGGGATCTATTTCATAGGTTCTCTGTTATCGGTCGTAGAGATTCATCTCTTACCTCCCTTTTCAGATCGACGATATACTCTTATTTATATACCATTACCTCTGCTGATTTTCGTTTCAGTACTGGTTTGGCTTTCTACAACATGTAGATGCGTGTCCTGGGGTAAGTAAGTCTTATTTTCTGTGACACTCCAAGCTATGGTTGGGCACTTTTTTTATAAAGTTCTAAATATATGTATTCAAACATTTATTTGCCTTAACTCAGGATGTTCAACATTCCTTATTTCAGACAGTCAGTTTCATATTTGGGATAATGCATATGAATCAATCATTTTTTTCTTACCTTAAAATTTGACTTTTTCCCTGTGGGCTGTTAGGCTCGCGGGGGCTGAAAATGCTTCATTTTATTGCGTCATTCTTGGCGCAGACTTTTTTGGCGCAAAAAAAATTTTTTTTTTCTGTTTCCGGCGTCATACGTGTCGCCGGAGGTTGCGTCATTTTTGACGTTCTTTTGCGCCAAAAGTGTCGGCGTTCCGGATGTGGCGTCATTTTTGGCGCCAAAAGCATTTAGGCGCCAAATAATGTGGGGGCGTCATTTTTGGCGCTAAAAAAATATGGGCGTCACTATTGTCTCCACATTATTTAAGTCTCATTATTTATTGCTTCTGGTTGCTAGAAGCTTGTTCACTGGCATTTTTTCCCATTCCTGAAACTGTCATTTAAGGAGTTTGATCAATTTTGCTTTATATGTTGTTTTTTCTATTACATATTGCAAGATGTCCCACGTTGAAACTGAGTCAGAAGATACTTCTGGAAAATCGCTGCCTGGTGCTGGAGCTACCAAAGCTAAGTGTATCTGCTGTAAACTTATGGTATCTGTTCCTCCAGCTGTTGTTTGTACTGTTTGTCATGACAAACTTGTTAATGCAGATAATATTTCCTTTAGTACTGTTACATTACCTGTTGCTGTTCCGTCAACATCTAATACTCAGAGTGTTCCTGATAACATAAGAGATTTTGTTTCTAAATCCATTAAGAAGGCTATGTCTGTTATTCCTCCTTCTAGTAAACGTAAAAGGTCTTTAAAAACTTCTAATTTTTTCAGATGAATTTTTAAATGAACATCATCATTCTGATTCTGATAATGGTTCTTCTGGTTCAGAGGATTCTGTCTCAGAGGTTGATGCTGATAAATCTTCATATTTATTTAAAATGGAATTTATTCGTTCTTTACTTAAAGAAGTCCTAATTGCATTAGAAATTGAGGATTCTGGTCCTCTTGATACTAAATCTAAACGTTTAGATAAGGTTTTTAAATCTCCTGTAGTTATTCCAGAAGTTTTTCCTGTCCCTAGTGCTATTTCTGAAGTAATTTCCAGGGAATGGAATAATTTGGGTAATTCATTTACTCCTTCTAAACGTTTTAAGCAATTATATCCTGTGCCATCTGACAGATTAGAGTTTTGGGACAAAATCCCTAAGGTTGATGGGGCTGTCTCTACTCTTGCTAAGCGTACTACTATTCCTACGGCAGATGGTACTTCCTTTAAGGATCCTTTAGATAGGAAAATTGAATCCTTTCTAAGAAAAGCTTACTTGTGTTCAGGTAATCTTCTTAGACCTGCTATATCTTTAGCGGATTTGTCTGCAGCTTCAACTTTTTGGTTAGAAGCTTTAGCGCAACAAGTAACAGATTATAATTCTCATAGCATTATTATTCTTCTTCAACATGCTAATAATTTTATTTGTGATGCCATCTTTTATATCATTAGAGTTTATGTCAGGTATATGTCTCTAGCTATTTTAGCTAGAAGAGCTTTATGGCTTAAGCTCAGCTGGTAGGGGGCAGATTACGTTTTTTCAAAGAAATTTGGATCAATTCCGTTCACAATCTTTGGATTCAGAACATTGTTTCAGATGGGTACAGAATTGGCTTCATGATAAGGCCTCCTGCAAAGAGATTTTTTCTTTCCCGTGTCCCAGTAAACCCTTCGAAGGCTCAAGCATTTCTGAAATGTGTTTCAGATCTAGAGTTGGCTGGAGTAATTATGCCAGTTCCAGTTCTGGAACAGGGACTGGGGTTTTATTCAAATCTCTTCATTGTACCAAAGAAGGAGAATTCCTTCAGACCAGTTCTGGATCTAAAAATATTGAATCGTTATGTAAGGATACCAACATTCAAAATGGTAACTGTAAGGACTATCCTGCCTTTTGTTCAGCAAGGGCATTATATGTCTACAATAGATTTACAGGATGCATATCTGCATATTCCGATTCATCCAGATCACTATCAGTTTCTGAGATTCTCTTTCCTAGACAAGCATTACCAGTTTTTGGCTCTGCCGTTTGGCCTAGCTACAGCTCCAAGAATTTTTACGAAGGTTCTCGGTGCCCTTCTGTCTGTAATCAGAGAACAGGGTATTGTGGTATTTCCTTATTTGGACGATATCTTGGTACTTGCTCAGTCTTCACATTTAGCAGAATCTCATATGAATCGACTTGTGTTGTTTCTTCAACATCATGGTTGGAGGATCAATTTACCGAAAAGTTCATTGATTCCTCAGACATAGGTAACCTTTTTAGGTTTCCAGATAGATTCAGTGTCCATGACTCTATCTTTGACAGACAAGAGACGTCTAAAATTGATATCAGCTTGTCGAAACCTTCAGTCACAATCATTCCCTTCGGTAGCCTTATGCATGGAAATTATAGGTCTTATGACTGCTGCATCGGACGCGATCCCCTTTGCTCGTTTTCACATGCGGCTTCTTCAGCTCTGTATGCTGAAACAGTGGTGCAGGGATTACACAAAGATATCTCAATTAATATCTTTAAAACCGATTGTACGACACTCTCTGACGTGGTGGACAGATCACCATCGTTTAGTTCAGGGGGCTTCTTTTGTTCTTCCGACCTGGACTGTAATTTCAACAGATGCAAGTCTTACAGGTTGGGGAGCTGTGTGGGGGTCTCTGACAGCACAAGGGGTTTGGGAATCTCAGGAGGTGAGATTACCGATCAATATTTTGGAACTCCGTGCAATTTTCAGAGCTCTTCAGTCTTGGCCTCTTCTAAAGAGAGAATCGTTCATTTGTTTTCAGACAGACAATGTCACAACTGTGGCATACATCAATCATCAAGGAGAGACTCACAGTCCTCTGGCTATGAAAGAAGTATCTCGAATTCTGGTATGGGCGGAATCCAGCTCCTGTCTAGTTTCTGCGGTTCATATCCCAGGTATAGACAATTGGGAAGCGGATTATCTCAGTCGCCAAACGTTACATCCGGGCGAATGGTCTCTTCACCCAGAGGTATTTCTTCAGATTGTTCAAATGTGGAGACTTCCAGAAATAGATTTGATGGCCTCTCATCTAAACAAGAAACTTCCCAGGTATCTGTCCAGATCCAGGGATCCTCAAGCGGTAGCAGTGGATGCATTGTCACTTCCTTGGAAGTATCATCCTGCCTATATCTTTCCCCCTCTAGTTCTTCTTCCAAGAGTAATCTCCAAGATTCTGAAGGAATTCTCGTTTGTTCTGCTGGTAGCTCCAGCATGGCCTCACAGGTTTTGGTATGCGGATCTTGTCCGGATGGCCTCTTGCCAACCGTGGACTCTTCCGTTAAGGCCAGACCTTCTGTCGCAAGGTCCTTTTTTCCATCAGGATCTCAAATCCTTAAATTTAAAGGTATGGAGATTGAACGCTTGATTCTTAGTCAAAGAGGTTTCTCTGACTCTGTGATTAATACTATGTTACAGGCTCGTAAATCTGTATCTAGGGAGATATATTATAGAGTCTGGAAGACTTATATTTCTTGGTGTCTTTCTCATCATTTTTCCTGGCATTCTTTTAGAATTCCGAGAATTTTACAGTTTCTTCAGGATGGTTTGGATAAAGGTTTGTCTGCAAGTTCCTTGAAAGGACAAATCTCTGCTCTTTCTGTTCTTTTTCACAGAAAGATTGCTAATCTTCCTGATTTTCATTGTTTTGTACAAACTTTGGTTTGTATAAATTCTGTCATTAAGTCAATTTCTCCTCCTTGGAGTTTGAATTTGGTTCTGAGGGCTCTTCAAGCTCCTCCGTTTGAACCTATGCATTCATTGGACATTAAATTACTTTCTTGGAAAGTTTTGTTCCTTTTGGCCATCTCTTCTGCCAGAAGAGTTTCTGAATTATCTGCTCTTTCTTGTGAGTCTCCTTTTCTGATTTTTCACCAGGATAAGGCGGTGTTGCGAACTTCTTTTAAATTTTTACCTAAGGTTGTGAATTCCAACAACATTAGTAGAGAAATTGTGGTTCCTTCATTATGTCCTAATCCTAAGAATTCTAAGGAGAAATCATTGCATTCTTTGGATGTAGTTAGAGCTTTGAAATATTATGTTGAAGCTACTAAGAATTTCCGAAAGACTTCTAGTCTATTTGTTATCTTTTCCGGTTCTAGGAAAGGTCAGAAGGCCTCTGCCATTTCTTTGGCATCTTGGTTGAAATCTTTAATTCATCATGCTTATGTTGAGTTGGGTAAATCTCCGCCTCAAAGGATTACAGCTCATTCTACTAGGTCAGTTTCTACTTCCTGGGCGTTTAGGAATGAAGCTTCGGTTGATCAGATTTGCAAAGCAGCAACTTGGTCTTCTTTGCATACTTTTACTAAATTCTACCATTTTGATGTATTTTCTTCTTCTGAAGCTGTCTTTGGTAGAAAAGTACTTCAGGCAGCTGTTTCAGTTTGAATCTTCTGCTTATATTTTCAGTTTTTTTTCTTTATAAGATTTAAACTTTATTTTTGGGTGTGGATTTTTTTCAGCGGAATTGGCTGTCTTTATTTTATCCCTCCCTCTCAAGTGACTCTTGCGTGGAAGATCCACATCTTGGGTAGTCATTATCCCATACGTCACTAGCTCATGGACTCTTGCTAATTACATGAAAGAAAACATAATTTATGTAAGAACTTACCTGATTAATTCATTTCTTTCATATTAGCAAGAGTCCATGAGGCCCACCCTTTTTTTGTGGTGGTTATGATTTTTTTGTATAAAGCACAATTATTTCAATTCCTTATATTTATGCTTTGCACTTTTTTCTTATCACCCCACTTCTTGGCTATTCGTTAAACTGATTTGTGGGTGTGGTGAGGGGTGTATTTATAGGCATTTTGAGGTTTGGGAAACTTTGCCCCTCCTGGTAGGAATGTATATCCCATACGTCACTAGCTCATGGACTCTTGCTAATATGAAAGAAATGAATTTATCAGGTAAGTTCTTACATAAATTATGTTTTTTCTTTCATGATTCAGATAAAGTATAAACAACTTTCCAATATACTTTCCAGCGTATCCTTTGTTAAAACGCTGGAAGGTAAGCTCAGGAGTGTGCACGTATCTGCAGCAGTTTTGCAACAATTTTATACATTAGCAAGAGCACTAGATGGCAGCACTATTTCCTGTCATGTAGTACTAATGTTATACATTAGCAAGAGCACTAGATGGCAGCACTATTTCCTGTCATGTAGTACTAATGTTATACATTAGCAAGAGCACTAGATGGCAGCACTATTTCCTGTCATTGAGTACTAACGTTATACATTAGCAAGAGCACTAGATGGCAGCACTATTTCCTGTCATTGAGTACTAACGTTATACATTCGCAAGAGCACTAGATGGCAGCACTATTTCCTGTCATTGAGTACTAACGTTATACATTAGCAAGAGCACTAGATGGCAGCACTATTTCCTGTTATGTAGTACTAATGTTATACATTAGCAAGAGCACTAGATGGCAGCACTATTTCCTTTGATGTAGTGCTGCAGTCAGCAGAGGCTTAGATATAAAGTAATCACAGAGGTTACAAGTTTATTATTATAACCGTGTTGGTTATGCAAAACTGGGGAATGGGTAATAAAGAGTACTTAAAATAGTTATCACTCTGAATTACCTTTCTGTTTCTCAAGTGACCCTCTGTGTCATATAACTACATTTAGAATTGTAGTTGGTAATCATAAATGCGATAATTTTACCTTATGTTGATAGAGGAGCATTGCTATAAATAGAGCATCTACCATTTCTCAATTTAAAAAATGATTAATGACAATTTTAATTTTATTATATATATATATATATATATATATATATATATATATATATATATATATATATATATATATATATATATATATATATATATATATATATATATATACTGTGTGTGTGTATGTATATATATAATCTCAAAAAAAACAAACTGTTTTCCTTGATATTATTATTAGTGTGGCGCAGTTATTTTTATTTTAGTGCTAAAAATAAATACACAGAGCGCCTCCTAAAAGGCTAAGACACTAGTAGTGACAAGATTATTTAAATAAATAAAAAATATATTGAAATTCTATAGGGGTATATAAAATATTTTATAAGCTACTTATAGCTAAAATATACAAACAAGATACAAAAGTGGATCCACTTGAAATTAACAATAAAATATGCATATATCTATATAAAAAACAATACAATTGTGGTTAAAAACCACAACAATATACAATCTTAATCACAAAATAAATTACAATAAAACAGCTGTTGATGGTTGGATAAAAAATATAAATATAAAAAAACATCAATTTACTGAGTAGGTGTCCATAAATATGTAGGTCCCAAACTTTAAATTCTTTCCAGAGAGTGAATGTCCAATATGAAGATTCTATTTTAAAACAGTTATCCTTATATATCCCTCGATAAACGGTGAAATGATGAAGTGTGTAAAAAAGAAAAACGTAGTGGTTTTCAAATCAAATTTCAAAAATTATTGTGAATATCCAAAAAATCCTGAAAAGATGATGTGATGAAGTGGGCGTGAATAATCAAAAATGTGTGTACACAAAAATGAAAAAAGAAAAAGGAAAAAATGTGAAAAAATAATCCAAATGAATATTTAGGATGTGTTAAAGTGAATAACACACTTATAAAGTGACCCTTATGTGAATACAAGATGTGAAGAGATGCTCCTAAAAAGTTATTCCTGTGTGTAAACGATGAAAAAATACAGAAATGGATCCTATGTCTCAGGGATCAATTCATTCAAAGATATACCTGTAATAAAACAAATATAACATAGTGCAAAACTGCTATTCAAACTTAGTCAGTAATTGAAAAGAAGCTTACCATATATGTCAACGCGTTTCGGCCCTAAGAACTGGGCCTTTATCAAGACTATAGATGGATTAGCATGGTAGCTCCTTTTATAGCTATTACTGGCCAATAAGTGCCAGTGTTGTTTTGGCGCCAAAAAATAACCTCTACTTCCTGTTCCTGTTGACCTGGAAGTAAAAAAATAACCTCTACTTCCTGTTCCTGTTGACCTGGAAGTAAAAAAATAATAATAACTTCTACTTCCTGTTCCTGATGACCTGGAAGTACTATTGAGTTTATTCTATTTTTGTATATATGTTCCTAGTCTCATGGTAAATTCATGCTATGTTTCAAATAAAGTACATGTTCAATTTTTATTTGTTTAATTAATATTTGAAAGATAATATTTGCCTAAAATCGGCAAACCGGAAGTGTGTGTTCAGTCATTTATCACCATGGAAACCAATATAAGAGTGAATGAATAGAACAATTTTCAGTCATATATTTAGATTTACCATGCCTGATCTGAAAATAGGCGTAATCTATCCTAAGGTAACTAGCTATTTTTGAAAATTGTAAGGCTGCTTGTTAGGCCCTTCTTTGACAGAAAAGACGAGTGAATGAAAAATGTATTCTACTTAGGGAAGACATCAAAGTAATAAATATTATAGTGGATATGACACTATTAAGGAATACAATAAAATAAAATAGAAGATTCTTATTTAAAAAATATAACAATTTAAAAGGGTCCTAAAATGTAAGCAATAATATAACTGTCCCTATAGAGATATCTATTTAGAAAAAGCGTATAGAATGTCTTCTGAAATGTCATAAAAAATCATATATTTTTTGATATATAGAAATATCAAGAAACCTATTAAGATAAACATTGTCATATAGCCTCCTATGTGGAGACAACCCAGGGCTAAAAAACATTGGAATGATAAATATGATAAAAACATTGGGATAATGAACATCGATTGTAAACATAATTAAAATATAATTAAATTGTTCGAATGATAAACATGATAAAAACATTAGGATAATGAACATCGATTGTAAACATAATTAAAATATGTAAAAATTAGAATATTAAAATATTTCAATATTTGAAACTCTCCATCAGTAATAATAATGCAAAGTGGCAGGTGAAGAGGGGGGGTGCATGGTTATATTAACAGAATTACTTGAAATCACAATTACAATAAGACCTATCTCTTTCAAATGCCTACATATACTATATGTGGGGGTGTGCCTAATCTATGCTAGTATGAAAATACATGCACCTATTTAAGCTACACCTATAGGATAGAATAATAACAGCGGCTATAATCTTAAGTTAAGAAGATGAGATAGATCTTCTTTGTTATTAAGACCCTTAGGGTAAAGGCAATCTAAATTGAAAATCCATTTTGATTCAGCAGTTAATAGTTTCTTTTCATAGTTCCCCCCTCTCCAATTGGCTGTAACCAATTGGATACCTATGTAGCTAAGATCTTTTTGTCTTCCCTGATGTTGCTGCGTGAAATGCCGATATAGTGGTGTGTCTACATTTTTATGCTTGATTTTTAACAGGTGTTCTTTGATTCTGTCTTTCAAAAGTCTGGAGGTCTGGCATACATATTGTAGACCACAGTTACATTGTATCATATAGATGACCCCCTTACTTGTACATCTTATTGTATCTTTAATTTCATACTTCACTTTAGAATTGTGTGAAATAAAGTTCCGTGTTTTTATTCCCCTTTCACACGCTTTACAGTTTATACAAGGAAAGAAACCCCTTAGGTTTCTACCAAAGACATCTTTGCTAGTTGTTTTCGGAGTCCTGGGAACACTAGGGGACAATATGTTCTTGAGATTATTGGCTTTCCTGTAAATAAATGTGGGGTTAGGTGGAAGTTTTTCTCCTATAATTTCATCGTCTTTCAGGAGTGGCCAATGTTTTCGGATTATTCTTTCTATTAGATATCTATTTTCGCTATATCCTGTAATGAATGGGACAATAAGTGTATCTTCACTATTGGTTGACAAGCCCATCTTATTTTTGTTTTTATTTTTATATTTCAATAAGTCTCTTCTATCTTTATTCCGGACTTCTTCCATATTTTGGTTTAGGCTATCCTCTTCGTAGCCTCTCTCTAAGAATTTCCCTTTAAGTATTGTTGCTTGTTCTTCCCACTTTTCTGGGTTTGAACAATTTTTCTTAAGGCGAAGAAATTGTCCCTTAGGAATATTGGATTTCCACTTAAAATGATGGCAACTCTCCTGGTGGATATAATTATTACAGTCCACTTCTTTGAAGAACGTGGATGTTTCCAATATTCCATTTTTCACCTCAATTTTCAGGTCTAGAAATGTAATTTCCTTGGCACTGATTTCAAAAGTGAATCTTAAGTTTTTGGTATTATTGTTCATAACCTGTATTGTGTGTAATAGGTCCTCCTTTGTGCCTTTCCATATCATTAAAATGTCGTCAATATAGCGTGCATAGAGGACCAGGTCCGCGCTAGCTGGGCAGGATTCCCAAAATATGTGTTCCCACTGCCCCATATATAAATTAGCGTAGCTCGGCGCGAACCTGGTCCCCATCGCTGTGCCACACGTCTGTCTGTAAAAAATACCCTTATGATTAAAATAGTTATGTGTTAAAATATATTTTATCGCATCAAGAATAAAATTTCTCTGTAATTCTGGTACTTCTTCATCTTTTTTCAGGAAAAGTTCCACCGCCTCTATACCTCCCTCATGGGGTATGCTAGTATAGAGGGATGTGACGTCGCATGTAGCTAATATGTAATTGTCATTCCATTCTATATTATTCAATATGTTCAGAACCTGGGTTGAATCTTTAAGGTAGGATGGTAGTCCCATAACATATCTCTGAAGGTTTCTGTCAACATATTCCGACAGGTTGCTTGTCAATGATCCGATGCCTGAAATTATTGGTCTACCCGGTGGGTTCACCAAGGACTTATGTATCTTAGGGAGGTAGTATATTACCGGAGTTTTTGGGTCTTTTGTCCCTATATACTTGAACTCCTTATCGTTCAGTATTCCATTGTTTTTGGCTTCTCCTAAGAGTCTGTCTAACGCCCTTTTGTAACCCTCAACCGGGTTCTGTTTCAATACTTCATAAGTTTGGTCATCAGATAAAATTCTATGACATTCTTGATCGTAGTCTTCTTTATTCAGGACAACAAGGTTGAGCGCTGTCAGATTTTAACAGATTTTTATCATCCCCTTATCCAGCCATCTTACAGCAGCCATCCCTGGTAGTCACACGCATACTATTATAATATGGATTTTACAAAATCCATAAGACAGGAAATAACCCTTGAGATTGACCATATTGTACCTAATCCAGATCCTAACGGTACAACTCCTATAGATTATCCATCTATTTTTAAAAATTTAGAGAAATTATTGATTCAGGAGGTTAAATACAAAGCAGAAATCACATTCCTTAAGAAATGCCTAGAACTCAATATAATACCTAAAGGGCTACTTATTAAGAAAGAATGTGCCTTTCCATTAGAGAAAACAGAATCTATAAGCAAATGGTCAGAAATTCTGATTGAGACTTCACGGAAATTAATGCAGATCATAATTGATCACAGGGAATCTATACTTATTGGTGTAGATATAGAGATTAAAATCAATGAAGACAATCTCATAGGCCCAGAAGGAGTAATCTTTGAGACCAAAGACCTTTTAGATAGAAAAGAAAACCTCACGAAGAAGATCAACAAAATAAGGGAAGATATCACTAACAAGAAATCAAGGAAATTAAACAAAGAATTACAACAGATGAAACAGAATGAGACTGAAATATATACACCTAACAATACCAATGAGACTGGAACTAATGATGGGGTCACTACACAATCTAATGAGAGAGCGGAATGGGAAGAAGTATCACATAAGAGAGGGAGGCGAACATTTAGACCGCCACACAGAAGAAACAGATACGATTCTAACCCATACTCTTTTGATGACTCTACACGTAATTTTAATCATAATGAGAGATGGGAGAGATCATATAATAGAAGACCTGTATTCACAGATAACCCACTGCCACAGACACCTCTCAGACAGAATAATAGGTGGGAAGAAAATTACAGAGATCGAACCTATAATACAAACAATTATAGATCATATCAAAATTATAGACACTATCCAGATCCATCTCGTACAAGGCATCAATTTAATAATGATGGGAATAACGTCTCCTCCCACTTTTCTCCACAAGATAGGAGACATACTACTCCACACTATAACCATCATTATGCGAATAACAGATGGTATAATAATGACTACAGTTACCGTAATAATGCTAACTCTTGGGATGAGAGAGTTAGACGGGGTAATCCCCATCAAGGCAATAGAGATCAATATAATAAAGGGGGCAACTGGAAAATAAATTATTATAACAATAATAATAGATTTCTACCTCTGGATCAGAAAAATATGAGGAGGGATACAGGTGTACAGAAACATACACCAAACAAGAGACCTGAACAGACTGAGGAACAGAGTTCTAACATAGCTACAGGCAATAAAACAGATCAAGCCTCATCCTCAGGCCATTCTTTTTTAGGGGCACATCAGCCAGTACCCAGAGTAATAGACAGAACATCAACAAAAAGAAAAAACTCACATCCAGAGGAATTTCTTACACCTACGGAAAAAAGAAAACTCGTAGAAGCAAGAGAGGAGGAAAGAAATTGAATAAGAATAAAAATCAAAGGGTAAATAAGAATACAAATGAGAATGAAAATAAGCAAAAGAACACATGTAATACTGTTTCATCCGGAGGAATCTATAATTTAAGTACTGTAATACTATCAGAAAAGGAAACTTCAATATTAAATTATGGTTTGTCCTTTGCTCCATCTAAAGGCCTAAACAAATTTGAAACCTTTGTTAATGCAAAGGAATTCATCAGAAGAATGACCTTAAAAAGGCACTTCATAAAATCTCCTTTAGAATCTTATACATCTTATTATGGAAATATAGATGTAGCTAACAATGATTTAAGGTTGAGCCCATATCAACACACCGATCTAAAACCCAAATCGTCTTTTTTTCCAGTGACTAGTAAGGGTAATGCCATCGAAACATTCGAGACAATGGTAGTCAAAGAAATAAGAGACATAAAACCAAAAAAATTGAACAAATACAAACATAATTTGTCTAAAGAACAACTGCACACCATTAGGAAATTGGAAAAAAAACACAATGTGGTCATCAAACCAGCGGACAAGGGTGGGGGGATTGTTGTCCTGAATAAAGAAGACTACGATCAAGAATGTCATAGAATTTTATCTGATGACCAAACTTATGAAGTATTGAAACAGAACCCGGTTGAGGGTTACAAAAGGGAGTTAGACAGACTCTTAGGAGAAGCCAAAAACAATGGAATACTGAACGATAAGGAGTTCAAGTATATAGGGACAAAAGACCCAATAACTCCGGTCATATACTACCTCCCTAAGATACATAAGTCCTTGGTGAACCCACCGGGTAGACCAATAATTTCAGGCATCGGATCATTGACAAGCAATCTGTCGGAATATGTTGACAGAAACCTTCAGAGATATGTTATGGGACTACCATCCTACCTTAAAGATTCAACCCAGGTTCTGAACATATTGAATAATATAGAATGGAATGACAATTACATATTAGCTACATGCGACGTCACATCCCTCTATACTAGCATACCCCATGAGGGAGGTATAGAGGCGGTGGAACTTTTCCTGAAAAAAGATGAAGAAGTACCAGAATTACAGAGAAATTTTATTCTTGATGCGATAAAATATATTTTAACACATAACTATTTTAATCATAAGGGTATATTTTACAGACAGACGTGTGGCACAGCGATGGGGACCAGGTTCGCGCCGAGCTACGCTAATTTATATATGGGGCAGTGGGAACACATATTTTGGGAATCCTGCCCAGCTAGCGCGGACCTGGTCCTCTATGCACGCTATATTGACGACATTTTAATGATATGGAAAGGCACAAAGGAGGACCTATTACACACAATACAGGTTATGAACAATAATACCAAAAACTTAAGATTCACTTTTGAAATCAGTGCCAAGGAAATTACATTTCTAGACCTGAAAATTGAGGTGAAAAATGGAATATTGGAAACATCCACGTTCTTCAAAGAAGTGGACTGTAATAATTATATCCACCAGGAGAGTTGCCATCATTTTAAGTGGAAATCCAATATTCCTAAGGGACAATTTCTTCGCCTTAAGAAAAATTGTTCAAACCCAGAAAAGTGGGAAGAACAAGCAACAATACTTAAAGGGAAATTCTTAGAGAGAGGCTACGAAGAGGATAGCCTAAACCAAAATATGGAAGAAGTCCGGAATAAAGATAGAAGAGACTTATTGAAATATAAAAATAAAAACAAAAATAAGATGGGCTTGTCAACCAATAGTGAAGATACACTTATTGTCCCATTCATTACAGGATATAGCGAAAATAGATATCTAATAGAAAGAATAATCCGAAAACATTGGCCACTCCTGAAAGACGATGAAATTATAGGAGAAAAACTTCCACCTAACCCCACATTTATTTACAGGAAAGCCAATAATCTCAAGAACATATTGTCCCCTAGTGTTCCCAGGACTCCGAAAACAACTAGCAAAGATGTCTTTGGTAGAAACCTAAGGGGTTTCTTTCCTTGTATAAACTGTAAAGCGTGTGAAAGGGGAATAAAAACACGAAACTTTATTTCACACAATTCTAAAGTGAAGTATGAAATTAAAGATACAATAAGATGTACAAGTAAGGGGGTCATCTATATGATACAATGTAACTGTGGTCTACAATATGTAGGCCAGACCTCCAGACTTTTGAAAGACAGAATCAAAGAACACCTGTTAAAAATCAAGCATAAAAATGTAGACACACCACTATATCGGCATTTCACGCAGCAACATCAGGGAAGACAAAAAGATCTTAGCTACATAGGTATCCAATTGGTTACAGCCAATTGGAGAGGGGGGGACTATGAAAAGAAACTATTAACTGCTGAATCAAAATGGATTTTCAATTTAGATTGCCTTTACCCTAAGGGTCTTAATAACAAAGAAGATCTATCTCATCTTCTTAACTTAAGATTATAGCCGCTGTTATTATTCTATCCTATAGGTGTAGCTTAAATAGGTGCATGTATTTTCATACTAGCATAGATTAGGCACACCCCCACATATAGTATATGTAGGCATTTGAAAGAGAGAGGTCTTATTGTAATTGTGATTTCAAGTACTTCTGTTAATATAACCATGCACCCCCCCTCTTCACCTGCCACTTTGCATTATTATTACTGATGGAGAGTTTCAAATATTGAAATATTTTAATATTCTAATTTTTACATATTTTAATTATGTTTACAATCGATGTTCATTATCCCAATGTTTTTATCATATTTATCATTCCAATGTTTTTTAGCCCTGGGTCGTCTCCACATAGGAGGCTATATGACAATGTTTATCTTAATAGGTTTCTTGATATTTCTATATATCAAAAAATATATGATTTTTTATGACATTTCAGAAGACATTCTATACGCTTTTTCTAAATAGATATCTCTATAGGGACAGTTATATTATTGCTTACATTTTAGGACCCTTTT